>NC_134687.1:127139794-127174671 GCF_050947455.1 Rhinoderma darwinii | reverse complement strand
AAAGGAAAAAAAAAAGGGAAAGGAAAAGAGAGAAGAAGAGAAGCGTAAAGAGAGAGAGAAAGAGAGCGAGAAAGAGAGCGAGAAAGAGAGAGAGAAAGAGAGAGAGAGAAGAGAGAGAGAGAAGAGAGAGAGAGAAAGAGAGAGAGAGAGAAAAGAGAGAGAGAAAGAGAGAGAGAGAAAGAGAGAGAGAGAAAGAGAGAGAAAGAGAAAGAGAAGAGAGAAAGAGAAAGAAAGAGAAAGAAAGAGAAAGAAAGAGAAAGAAAGAGAAAGAAAGAGAAAGAAAGAGAAAGAAAGAGAAAGAAAGAGAAAGAAAGAGAAAGAAAGAGAAAGAAAGAGAGAAAGAGTTGAAAATAATCTACTCACCCTCTGGGTATGTGCAGGGTCAGCTCACCAGTAACCTGGCACATATAGTAGGATTGCGGTCAAAAAAGCAAGTTATGTGACCGGCAGATAGGGAAATTCAGTACAGAGGAATGCCTTGTTTCCTGGCACCCGAAGGGGGTTGAATAGGCTGAGACAACCCACTTGCAGGTAAGGAGAGATAAAAAATTAATAAAGCCAAAATAAAATAAAAAAAACTTTGGCAGAGCAGATTATCAGGTCACGTCTGCCTCCTACAGACACTAGGCCAAATAACGAAACTTAAGACAATGTCTGTGCGAAGGGTATGGTCTGTCTGGGTGGCGTCAAGCCTCTTTCCCAAATAGTGTCGCCTCCTATACCCATGGTGTTGTGTCCCCCAGATCTACAGCTGTTTTGTGCAGAGCGAGGAGTGTACAAACAACTTAACAAATCTTAGCTTTTTCCTTCCACACACGACATGGGGGCATCAGAGAATTGTGATAAACTGTAGTCATTTTCAGCATTTGACGAGAGCAAAGCTGAGGGGTACAGCTTATTCCACACTACTCATTACAAAAAAAAAAACAAAAACATGCACACTCTGACAAAGATTGCAGCTAAAAAAAAAAAACAAAACACCACACCTGTTGGCCAAACTAGCTGTTTAGCATTTCTAAATTTAGTTATAGAAAACATAACAAAAGAAAAAAAAACCCACATAAAAGCATCTCTTTATTGAAACAAAAAAATAATTTAAAAAAATTAATTGTTGCAAAACAAAGATGAGAAAGACCCTGCATACAGAAGTAAGCACGGTGGGGGACTGAGGCAGAATAGTTCAGGTAAATAATATATTCAAAATGTTTTTCTATATTTCTTTTTTTACTGTCTGGTAATTCATACTTTATTTTTAGAAGGGTTTTCCAGCCACTAAAAATTTGTGGCCTATCCTCAGGATGGGCCATCAATAGCTGATGGGTCGGGGTCCTACTTTCGGGGCCCACGTCGATCAGCTGTTTTGAAGGGGCCGCAGCGATCGTACGAGCGCTTCTTCCCCATCATTTCTTCTTGCTCACACTCAATCGTTGACACGCATTTAGCGGCGATTCACGGGTATTGCAGCCTTTTCTCTTGTTGAAGTGAATGGGAGAAAAGGCTGCAATACCTGTGAATCGCTGCTAAATGGGTGTCGACAATTCACAGTGAACTAGAAGAAATTAAGGGGAAGCAGCGCTCGTACGATGGCTGCGGCCCCTTCAAAACAGCTGATCGGCGGTGGCTCCGAAAGTCGGACCCACGACCCATAAGATATAGATGGTCTATCCTGAGGATAGGCCATCAATTTTTAGTGGCTGGAAAACTCCTTTAACTTGGAAAACCTGTTTAAGATTACAACAAATTTTTAATGAAAACTTTAAAAGCCAGTGAGATGCTTAGCCAAATTAACATAATCAGGGTCTCTGCAGTATCTACACGGACTACCCATAAGAAAGAACATCAGAATAGTACAGTATGATATATATATATATATATTTGTTTATTTTTTTTAAAAACACTACTTCTTTTACAAAATTTTTTGGACTACTTCTGCATCACAAATGAGCTTATATGTGTTTTCAAATAAATAATGGTTATTGTTACTATTTCCCATAATTGTGTTATTACTTGTAGTATGACTAGTCAATGTTTAACATGGAGCTGGCAATATTTAACACTTTGTTTTCTTAAATGCCTCATTTGGATTCATTCTCTATAATCATTTTTTCAATGATCTCACCGCTACGTTATATTTAGACTACAATTATTTCAATTATTTGTTTCAGATTGTCTGGAGATTTTAGTTTGACAAGCAAGAATACATACTATTCCCTCCCTGCGTAGTCTAACATGGCAAAATACAAATCGGTATTTACTAGATATACTGCTAGGCTTTAGTCAAGTCCATTTGGCATATTTACTGTGACGTTTACATCTGCATGCTGCAACGCAGACACCAAGTTCCAGTCATACTAGAGCACTCTGAAAACTGCATGTAGTGTTCCCAGAGTTTGTGTAAGTAGCATTGCTTTTAGCAGCCAGTGGATACGATACACTGGCAGTAGGCAATCCATCTATTATACAAATTCTTGGACGGTACTGGTACTCCTTGTTGAGATCCAACTGGTATAGGAAGTCTTACACGCAATGTTCTCTGGGAAAAAAATATGCAAATCAGTTCTCCTTCAGAAGGAAGAATACGTTCTCATTCAAGTGCTGCATCAAAGGCACTCACCCTGCCAAACAGAACCCTACTGATGAAAAATAAAAACTCTGAAACAGTGCCGTCTACAGAAGAGCGTCTCTGGTTTGACGGATATTCCTAGTCATGTTTCAATGCTTTTTAATAGGTCGGAAGTTGACCAACAGGGTAGCTACCCATTGGTGGCATGGTGGCACTAGAGAGGTTTTCTTCCTTCTGGAGGATGGCCTAGTCTGCATCATATAGGAAAGGCAATACATAGATACAGTGGAGATTTGCTTACAGAAGTGAAAGGCTGCACACAAAAGCAAAATCAAGACAATGGAGGAGATATATCAAAACTGGTGCAAAGGAAAAGTCAAGTAGTCCCATGGCAACCAATCAGCTTCTCTCGCTCTCATTTCTCAGAGTCCTTTAGGAAAATTTAAGCAGCAACCTAATTGGTTGACATGGGCAACTACTCCACTTCTCCTTTGCACCAGTTTTAATTTATCCCCCACAAAAAAATGTTTTTCAGGTATTTAGAGGCTATATTTAGTGGTTGTTCGAATATGTGAAAGAAACCACAAAGGCTGGGAGAGTTTGTGATTTCATGCAGCAAGAGTGTAATGCAGTCAGTCTCCCCATACTTAGAAGAGAAGGGCCTGATCCTGAGATACTGGTCTTCATAGCCATGGACCAGACCGAAAAGATGGGACGGAAAAACGCTTCCAATTAATGCGATGAAAAACAGAAGGATTTTAAGAACCTAGATTGCAGAGTTTCGTACTTGAAATCTGTTTTTAGACTACTGAAATAAATATTAAACGCAATTAAGACCCTACACACGCAGCGGATTAGTTGCGTATTTTCCATACATATTTGTGGGCGAAAAATTCACAGCAGAAGACTGATGCAATAAAGTTAATGATCCTATGCGGCGGAATATTTTTAGCACGGAGTGTGCTTTTCAACGTAGATGGGATAAGACCTGCAGCAAATTCTGCTGAGGGAAATACTGCGGAAAGTCTAATGTGTGTGGGTAGAACATTATTGAATGATCTTTACCAAACCAAAATAATTGATCTACCAGACAACCTGTGCTTAGTTATACAGGTGGGAACACATTGAAAGCACTATAATACCATTACATGTCAACTTAAACTAGAGGCAGCCATTGCACTCCACGTCTTTGCTTGGGAGGTAAGAACATGACCAATTGAAAAAGTAGTTTCACAAAAAGTTTAGTCATGTTAAAACTGGTCTTAAACTTGTTTTGTTTAATAAATGGATTAGGTGAAATACAACAAAAATATGTCGCTAAATGTGTACATCTGTGAATATGAATAAAATACGTAGAATCAGGACAGCAGAAAAGAACAATTGTTCCTTCCAGTCTACCCTTATAGGGTCAGTCAGGCGGATTTTAAAGCGGAAACATTGTCAGAATCAGCGCCAAAAAACAGGCCCAAACCGCCCCCATTGATTTCATGTCCTTTCTTCCAGCACTTTCCACCTCTGACCTACCAATAAAATCATTGTTTTTTGCCTGCAGTCCTTGCCCTAGATTCAACGGACGCTGGCAAAATCTGCAGCAAAAAAGTCGGGAAACCCCCCCAATAAACAACAAAAAGAGTAAAAACAACGCAGGCAGTTCAGAATCTGCCTCAAATTGTGAACTATTGTGAACTATTGTGAACTACCCCTTAGGCCGTGTTGACACGTTTTTTTGTGCTGATTTTGACACGGAAACTGCGTCAGAATCTGCGCCAGAAAACGGCCAAATTCGACCCCCATTGATTTCAATAGGAGGCAGAGGTGTTTTTTTCCCCAGGTGGCTTTTAGCCGCTCGTGGGAAAATTTAGCGCCATGTCCTTTCCGAGTATTTTTTCCCCCGCACTTCTTGCATTAACTTTAATGGTCGCAGGCAAAAATAGCGCAGGCAGGTCAAAATCTGCCTCAAAATTCCTGAAGGAATTCGGAGGCAGATTTTTTTCTGCTTGCAAGTAACCTGTGTGAACAGGGCCTTATATGTTTTTTTTTTTGTTTTTTTTTCGTGACAAGCACTGTAAACTAAATATCCAAATACAATCTCTACAACCAGCGAATGTTACTCTGTCCCGAAAATATAAAACTATACCAATTCAATTATCTGCTTGATCCCTAATAAAAACTTTAACCAAACTGAGGCCATGTTGTGATTGTCAATAGAGACCTCTTCCTGTCATTTGAAGGTGCCCATAACATACCAGATGAGTCTCTGTCACCTTCTGCAGTTTGGGAAGCTTCCACCGATGACACCACACTGACGGCATGTGGGACAGCACTGAGAGGAGACGGAGTGGGGGCAGCCGACTTCTTCTGAGCTATTACAACACTCCTGGGGAAAAAAGCAAAGGTTATTAACTAGTTTAAAACTAGGTTTAAATATTATTTACAATTTAAATTGTATTGCTATTATTACACAGCGGATTAAACGCCTTACAATGCCTTTTTTTTTTTTTGGGTATTCGATATGGATTGTATAAACTATGAAATAAAGACTTACGGTGGCCATACACCTTAAATAACAGACACTTCTCCCAACTAACCCATAAACATGCACGACTCTTTCTCCCAGACCTCTCCAATCAGGGGAGAATTAGGTGACCCCCATACACATTAGACCAGCAGGTTTGGTACCTTAACACTATGGCATTACAGTATATTTCCCGATTTTTCTGCTTATACAGGCTGTAATAATGCCCCATATTATCTAGACACGCATTACAATTTTGGCCTACACTTGCTTACATAGATAAAGACTTCCACAGATTAGTACGGAGAAGCAAATCGGACATCCTCTCCTTAATACAAAAACATTTTTCATTATTTTTTGCTTAAGCGCTAACTAGATTGTATCAGTAGACATCGCAAATCAAACCTGTTCTCAAGGCCAGCAAAGCTGATTAGAACGTTGTCCTCTGAGACACCTTGATACTTGATGACATGCAAGGCTTCCTTCCTTCTAACAAACTCCATTTCCTTAATACACAAGTCATTGTACCATGACAAGTGAATAAAGCAATAGCCAATTATTTAGCAGAAACCTTCGCGACCATTAGGAACTTCATCTCATAAATCAGAGAGCTCTTTCTATACAATGTCAAATCCAAGTTTCAACAGACTACAAAATTCAGAATTAAGCCACACTTTAGCAGTCCACTGTCATATTTAAAAGCAATGTATCTCTAAATTGCCCAATGCGAGAACGGCAAGGATTTCAAAGAGAGCTTACATCACTTCTGACAGGACAAGGGTGAAAAGACCAGCGGCCATAAATATTCTCCGGCATAAGGTCAGTGTGTTATTAGTCCCAATTATGCTGAACTGTAAGAAGGCTTTGTGGTGCAGATCATTATTGCCTGTTGAATGAGCACAGATCACCAGACTGCATCTTGGCTTGAGAATATATATTAAGGCTCAGGCATAAACTTTAAATGCAGATGAATTTCAATACGTGACACTCTAGTGAATTAGCCCTTTCATACAGCCAACTTTTTCCCCCAAAAAAACTCTACTTTAAAATAAATATTTTGTATGATCATCAATAGAAGTGGTTACAATGTTCACCAAATTCTATAGAAAGGTAAAAAGGAACTTCTAAACAGAGATACTGGGGCCAGCTACATTTGAGATGTAAGATTTCCGCAGACTTGGCTTGCTATATGCCCTGTATACCAAGAAAAACAATGGTACCTATGCATACTAAGTAAAGCAATACAGTAAGGCATCTAGTTAACCCCTTCCCGCTCCTTGACGTACTATTACGTCATGGCAGCTGTATCGTTCGCGCTCCATGCCGTAATAGTACGTCTCGGGAGTAACGGCCGTTTCGGCCGTCCTCCCGACACATACAGGAGCTGTGACGCTGCTGTCTTGTTCAGCAGCTGTCACAGCTCCTACAGCGGGAACCGATCGCTGTGTCCCCGCTGATTAACCCCTTAAAAGCCGCGTTCTATAGAGATCGCGGCTTTTTAGGGGTTAAGCTGCCATCGCCGGCCTGCTACGCGATAGCGGCCGGCGATGGTGACTATGGCAACCGGACACCAAACAATGGCGTCCGGCTATGCCATAGACGGAAGCCTAGTGGGTCCTGACAACGTCAGGACTCACTATGCTTGCTGTCAGTGAGTAGCTGACAGTTCTAATACACTGCACTACGCATGTAGTGCAGTGTATTAGAATAGCGATCAGAGCCTCCTACCCTCATGTCCCCTAGTGGGACAAAGTAATAAAGTGAAAAAAAAGTTAAAAAAAGATGTGTAAAAATTAGAAAATAAAAGATTTAAAAGTAATAAAAGTAAAAATCCCCCCTTTTCCCTTATCAGTCCTTTATTATTAATAAAAATATATAAACAAATAAACTATACATAATTGGTATCGCCGCGTCCGTAACGGCCTGAACTACAAAATTATTTCATTATTTATCCCGCACGGTGAACGCCGTAAAATAAAATAATAATAAACCGAACCACAATCACAATTCTTTGGTCACTTCACCTCCCAAAAAATGGAATAAAAAGAGATCAAAAAGTCGCATGCACCTAAAAATGGTCCTGATCGAAACTACAGTTCGTTACGCAAAAAATAAGTCCTCGCACGGCTTTATTGATTGAAAAATAAAAACGTTATGGCTCTTAGAATAAGGTAACACAAAAAGTGAATGATTGTTTACAAAACGTATTTTATTGTGCAAACGCCATAAGACATAAAAAAAACCTATAAACATCTGGTATCGCCGTAATCGTATCGCCCCGCAGAATAAAGTGAATATGTTATTTATAGCGCACGGTGAACGCTGTAAAAAAAAAAGTATACAAAAACAATAGTAGAATTGCTGTTTTTTAGTCACCACGCCACCTAAAAATAGAATAAAAACTGATCAAAAAGCCGCATGCACCCCAAGAAAACTACAATGGATTCCTCAAGGGGTCTAGTTTCCAAATTGGGGTCACTTTTGGGGGGTTCCCAATGTTTTGGCACCACAAGACCTCTTCAAACCGGACATAGTGCCTAATAAAAAAGAGGCCTCAAAATCCACTGGGTGCTCCTTTGCTTCGGAGGCCGGTGCTTCAGTCCATTACCGCCCAAGGGCCACATGTGGGATATTTCTCTAAACTGCAGAATCTGGGCAATACGTATTAAGTTGCGTTTCTATGATAAATCCTTTTGTGTTATAAAAAAAATGGTATAAAGAGGATTTTCTGACAAAAAAAAAATGTAAATTTCACCTCTACTTTGCTCTAAATTTTTGTGAAACACCTAAAGGGTTCATAAACTTTCTACATGCTGTTGTGAATACTTTGAGGGGTCTAGTTTCTAAAATGGGGTATTTGATAGGGGTTTCTAATATATGGGCCCCTCAAAGCAACTTCAGAACTGAACTGGAACCTAAAAAAATTAATAAATGAGGCAATACTTCGCTTCTTACATTATACTGATAATGAGCCGTGCCCACCCCGAGATTACCCCAGTTTTGACCGTTTGTCTAAACGGAGACCCCTATTAGACCGTTCCAGTGCCCGGTTTTCCCAAGCATACACCCCCGAGAAGTGTATTTCTATTGATGAGTCCCTGGTACATTTTAAAGGGAGGGTTCAATTTCGCGAGTACCTGCCGGGTAAGAGGGCAAGGTATGGCGTGAAGATGTATAAGCTGTGAGAGTGCATCAGGGTATACCTACAGGTTTAGGATATATGAAGGAAAGGCCACCCCCAAACCAGACTGCATCCTGGACTACAATAGGTACATGGGAGTGATGGACTTGTAAGATCAAGCCCTGAAGCCCTACAGCGCCATGCGGTGTGGTATAAGAAGCTGGCCGGGCACATCATACAGATGGCTTTGTACAATGCGTACGTGCTACGTCGATGTGCAGGCCAGACGGGAACTTTCCTGGAATTTCAAGAGGTGATTATCAAGAACCTAATCTTTAGGGACCAAGAAGGGGGGGCACCCAGGACTTCTGGAAGCGAGCCCACACGCATCGTACCAGGGCAACACTTTCCAGGGGAAGTTCCCCAAACTGGCAAGAAGGGAAAAAGTCAAAAGAGGTGCAAAGTCTGCTATAAGAGGGGGATAAGGGAGGACACAATATATCAATGTGACACGTGTCCCGAATAACCAGAGCTCTGTATGAAAGTGTTTTAAAATTTATCATACATCCCTTGGTTTATAATTTACCCCAATTTTACTTACCCTGATGCACTCCGCACAGCTTATCCCCCCTCGTCTTTCCCCTCTGGGCCCTGCTGTGTGTCCAGGCAGCTGATAACAGCCACATGTAGGGTATTGCCATACCCGGGAGAACCCACATTACAGTTTATGGGGTGTAGGTCTCCGGTCAAAATGGTCACTACACCTCTAGATGAATGCCTTAAGGGTGTAGTTTTTAAAACGGGGTCACTTCTTGCGGGTTTCAACTGTACTGGTACCTCAGGGGCTTCTGCATACATGACTTCGCACTAGAAAATCCCGAGTAGGCCAAATGGTGGTCCTTTCCTTCTGAGCCCTCCCATGGGCCCAAACGGCAGTTTATCACAACAAATGGGGTATTGCGGCACTCAGAACAAATTGTGCAACAGAATGGGGTATTTTGTTTCTTGTGAAAATAAGAAATTTTCAGCCAAAACTACATATTATTTGACAAAAATAATTTTGTTTTCATTCCCAGCCCAATTCAAATAAGTTCTGTGAAGAAACTATGGGGTCTAAATGGTCACATTACCCATAAATGAATTCCTTGAGGGGTGTAGTTTCCAAAATGGGGTCACTTCTGGTGGGTTTCCATTGCTTTGATACCTCTGGGGCTCTGCAAATGCGACATGGCACACGAAAACCAAACCAGCAAAATCTGTACTCCAAAGAACACACAGCGCTCCTTCCCTTCTGAGGCCTCCCATGGGCCCAAACGGCAGTTTATTGCCACAAATGGGGTATTGATGCACTCAGGAGAAATTGGGCAACAAAATTGAGTATTTTGTTCCCTGTGAAAATAAGAAATTTAGGTAAAAAATTACATCTTATTGGAAAAAATGACATTTTTTTAATGTCACAGCCCAATTGAAATAGGTGCTGTGAAAAAACTGTGCGGTCAAAATGCTAACAACCATAAATGAATTCCTTGAGGGGTGTAGTTTCCAAAATGGGGTCACTTTTGGTGGGTTTCCATTGATTTGATACCTCTGAGGCTCTGCAAATGCGACATGGCACCCGAAAACCAATCCAACAAAATCTGGACTCCAACAAACATATAGCGCTCCTTTCCTTCTGAGCCCTCCCATGGGCCCAAACGACAGTTTATCACCACAAATGGGGTACTGCCACACTAAGGACAAATTGGGCAACAAAATGGGGTATTTTGTTCCCTGTGAAAATAAGAAATTTTGATCACAAATGACATTTTATTGGAAAAAATGACATTTTTTTCATTTCAGAGCCCAATTCAAATACGTGCTGTGAAAAAAATGTGCGGTCAAAATGGTAACAACAACCCTAAATGAATTCCTTGAGGGGTGTAGTTTACAAAATGGGGTCACTATTGGGGGATTCCTACTGTTTTGACACCTCAACACCTCTTCAAACCTGGCATGCTGCCTAAAATATATTCTAATAAAAAAGAGGACTCAAAATGCACTAGGTGCTTCTTTGCTTCTAGGGCTTGTCTTTTATTCCACGAGCGCAGTAGGGCCACATGTGGGACATTTCTAAAAACGGCAGAATCTGGACAATACATATATAGTAGTGTTTCTCTGGTAAAACCTTCTTTGTTACAGAAAAAAAAATGAATAAAATTGAAATTCAGCAAGAAAAATGAAATTTGCAAATTTCACCTCCACTTTGCTTTAATTCCTGTGAAATGCCTGAAGAGTTAAAAAACTTTATAACTGCTGTTTTGAATACTTTGAGGGGTCTAGTTTTTAAAATGGGGTGTTTTATCAGGGTTTCTAATACATAGGCCCCACAAAGCCACTTCAGAACTCAAGAGGTACCTTAAAAAAAAGGCTTTTGAAATTTTCTTAAAAATATGAGAAATTGCTGTTTATGTTCTAAGCCTTGTAACGTCCAAGAAAAATAAAAGAATGTTCAAAAAACGATGCCAATCTAAAGTAGACATATGGGAAATGTGAACTAGTAACTATTTTGGGTGGTATAACCGTCTGTTTTACAAGCAGATGCATTTAAATTCTGAAAAATGCAATTTTTTAAAAATTTTCTCTAAATTTTGCAATTTTTCACCAATAAACACTGAATATATCGACCAAATTTTACCACGAACATGAAGCCCAATGTGTCACGAGAAAACAATCTCAGAATCGCTTGGGTAGGTTTAAGCATTCCGACGTTATTACCACATAAAGTGAAATATGTCAGATTTGAAAAATGGGCTCTGAGCCTTAAGGCCAAAACTAGGCTGCGTCCTTAAGGGGTTAAAGGGACTTGTCGGATGATCTCTTGACTTGCTTTCTGTAGTTTTATTGCAGACTACTGGTGTGACTTGTATATTTTGTTGTATCTTCAGTTGATACATGACTTGTACATTTTTGTACCTTTTTTTTGATTCAAGAAGAACATTAAATAATATAAAATTAACTTTTTAATAGGTTATCTTAATCTCATACATATGGTGACAGATGCGTGGCGGATTATTGTTGCGGATTCTGGACCAAAAAACCACGACTATTTACAATCCGACTCATGTAGATAGGGATTTCAAAACCCCATAGACACATGGCTGAAAAAATGCTCACGTATTTCAGGGCATGCAGCCAATTTTCAAAACCACAGCATGCTCATTTTGTTGCAGAATTGTCGCTGATTTTACCCTTTTAATGCACAGGGTAAAAATAAGTGGAAAATCCACATGTAATATGGATTAACGGCCAATTTGCCATGGAAAACTCTGCCACATCTAACCCCACACTTAAAGGATAACCAAACCTTCAAACATCTGAGAGGTCATAGCGACATGTCAGAAGTTTTGATCGGCGGAGGTCCGAGCACTAAGATCCCCGCCGATTGCTAGAACGACGTTGCAGAAGCGCTCGGGTGAGCGCTGAGCCGCTTGGCTTCGGATCGGCTTTTTTTGGAAAGCCGATGTAGTGGTGTACGGACTCAATGGAAAGTCGCTGAACCCGTACACCGCTACGACAGTTTTTCGAAAAAAGCTGATCAGAAACCAAGCGGCACCGTGCTAACCCAAGTGCTTCTAGTGATCAGTGGGGGTCTCCGTGCTCGGACCCGATCAAAACTTCTGACATGTCGCTATGACACGTCAGAGGGTTTTTAAAGTGTATCTAAACCTTCAACAAACTTCTAAAATTATTGTTGGACTAAAAATTGCGTCCAGCTTAAAAAATATTTTATAAATAAAAATAATCAAACAAAAATAATCTCTGGATGTGCCCTGTCAAAAGGAAAAATGTGTATATTTGATATGTCCTGTTATCAATCATATTAGAATCAAAGACATTAGAGATGGCCATAACTGTCCTACTGACCCGGCCTGACAACCAAAGGAAGAAAATCACTTTGCATGATGAAAACCAATCTCAGAACCTGGGATTCTGCTTTATATGTTCTATTACATACAGTATAAATATTACAGTATAAACAATCTTCGTGTTTTTTTTATCTGTATTTATTACTCTGTTGCAGATGATAATAAGGACTTGAATACCGCATCACTGAGTCGTCTGGGAAAATACGGACTAAATACAGACCCTGATAAACCATGCTGCATATTTAGAAATGCATGCTGCGTACAGAAATACAGATGCAATATCTTTTTTTATCAGCTCTATAGGTCGCAAAAATATTGTGAAATAAGGCTTCACTTTTCTCCCCATAACAGTCTATACACAGCCAACCCTACTTATGCCAACCGTCTTCTATTTTATGTAATACTCTCTTCTATTATTCCCTTACACATCTCAAGCCAGAGGTGAGGCCTGTAGAACACAATGTACCCATACTAAGGGAAGCCTCTTCATCTGGAGCCATATCAAAGGCTGATATGCAAGGTTTGGCTTCAATAGCTTTTATTTAAAATTTTGATGCAAATTCTTTCAGTGCTGTAGATGTAAGTAAATAAAAGGCACTTTAGCATTTTAGTAATTCCAATTTTCTTCAGAGAGCATGAGACAAGAAAGCAGACCAGACCTTGAACTTTATCTGTATAAATTTCTGGCACCCACTAATCGGCAGGATGGATGGGAAGAGGATAACGGGGACATCACTAGCATGGGAACTAATGTGCACACCTTGCATGCAGCAACCCCTCTGCTGGCAGTATTTCAGGGAAGCTACACTCGTCTAGCTGTTACTGTATACTTTCCAGCTATAGCGGGATAGATGATAATCCTTAAGATATGAGGAGCGTTTTGATTTCTGACAAAGCATTCCTGAGATAAATGCGGGATCAGAGAGAGGCTTTGAAATTCCCAGGGACACCCCACTGGTTAAAGGATACAGGAGAATCTCTTGCAGACAACGTGTCTTTGCATTCAGAATGTAAAGTGGCTGAGTCTTGTGCTGCCTCTACACCAAACATTAAATAAGAAACAGCCCTACAAATCCTAAAGAGGTGCTGCAGGGGATAAATTGGTGACAAGAAACTGCCGCTTTCCACCATTCACTTTTTCTGCTAGTCTTTTAACCCCTTAAGGACGCAGCCTTGTTTTGGCCTTAAGGCTCAGAGCCCATTATTGAAATCTGACATATTTCACTTTATGTGGTAATAACGTCGGAATACTTAAACCTATCCAAGCGATTCTGAGATTGTTTTCTCGTGAGACATTGGGCTTCATGTTAGTGGTAAAATTTGGTCGATATATTCAGTGTTTATTGGTGAAAAATTGCAAAATTTTGCGAAAATTTTGAAAAAATAGCATTTTTCTGCATTTAAATGCATCTGCTTGTAAAACAGACGGTTATACCACCCAAAATAGTTACTAGTTCACATTTCCCATATGTCTACTTTAGATTGGCATCATTTTTTTGAACATTCTTTTATTTTTCTTGGACGTTACAAGGCTTAGAACATAAACAGCAATTTCTCATATTTTTAAGAAAATTTCAAAAGCCTTTTTTTTTTTTTTTTAAGGTACCTGTTCAGTTGTGAAGTGGCTTTGAGGGGCCTATGTATTAGAAACCCCCATAAAACACCCCATTTTAAAAACTAGACCCATCAAAGTATTCAAAACAGCATTTAGAAAGTTGTTTTAACCCTTTAGGTATTTCACAGGAATTAAAGCAACGTGGAGGTGAAATTTGCAAATTTCATTTTTCTTGCTGAATTTCAATTTTATTCCATTTTTTTTTCTGTAACACAGAAGGTTTTACCAGAGAAACACTACTAAAATATATATTGTCCAGATTCTGCAGTTTTTAGAAATGCCCCACATGTGGCTCTAGTGTGCTTGTGGACTGAAACATGGGCCTCAGAAGAAATGGCGCACCTAGTGCATTTTGGGGCCTCTTTTTTTTATTAGAATATATTTTAGGCAGCATGCCCGGTTTGAAGAGGTGTTGAGGTACCAAAACAGTAGGAATCCTCCAAAAGTGACCCCATTTTGGAAACTGCACCCCTCAAGGAATTCATGTATGGTTGTTGTTACCATTTTTACCACACAGTTTTTTCACAGCACATATTTGAATTGGGCTGTGAAATTGAAAAAATGAAATTTTTTCCAATAAGATGTGTGTCCAGATTTTGCTGGATTGGTTTTCGGGTGCCATGTCGCATTTGCAGAGCCCCAGAGGTATCAAAGCAATGGAAACACACCAGAAGTGACCCCATTTTGGAAACTACACCCCTCAAGGAATTCATGTATGGGTGTTGTGACCATTTAGACCCCACAGTTTTTCCCAATAATATGTCGTTTTGGCTCAAAATTTCTTATTTTCACAAGGAATAAAATACCCCATTTTGTTGCCGAATTTGTCCTGAGTGCAGCAATAACCTATTTGTGGTGATAAACAGTCGTTTGGGCCCATGGGAAGGTTCAGAAGGAAAGAAGCGCTATGTGTTCTTTGGAGTCCAGATTTTGCTAGATTGGTTTTCAGGTGCCATGTTGCATTTGTGGAAAACCAGGAGGTATCCAAGCAATGGAAATCCCCAAGAAGCGACCCCATTTTAAAATCAACACCCCTTAAGGCATTAATCTAGAGGAGTAGTGAGCATTTTGACCCCACAGGTATTATCTAAACGGTAATGTGCAGCAGATGGTGCAGTGTGAGATTTGCAATTTTCTATATATGTATGCCATTTCAGTGTCCAATATATTGTGCCCAGCATGCGCCACCGGAGATATACACCCCATAAACTGTAATGTGGGTTCTCCTGGGTACGGCAATACCCTACATGTGGCTGTTAGCTGCCTTGAAACAAAGGAAGGCTCAGAAGGGAAAGATAAGGGGGTTAAGCTGTGCGGAGTGCATCAGGGTAGAAATCTAAGGGATGTATGATAAATATTAAAACACTTTCCTATAGAGCCCTTGTTTTTCAGGACACGTGTCACATTGATATATTGTGTCCTCCCTTATCCCCCTCTTTGAGCAGACTTTGCACCTCTTGACTTTTTCCCCTTCTTGCCAGTTTGGGGAACTTCTCCTGGAAAGTGTTACCCTAGTACGACGCGTGTGGCCTCGATTGCAGAAGTACTGGGTGCCCCCCCTTGGTCCCTAAAGATTAGGTTCTTGATAATCACCTAAATTCCAGGAAAGTTCCCCTCAGGCCTGTATATCGACGTAGCACGTACGCATTGTACAATGCCATCTGTATGATGTGCATGGCCAGCTTCTTATACCACACTGCATGGCGCTGTAGGGCTTCAGGGCTTGATCTGACAAGTTCACCCCTCCCATGTATCTATTGTAGTCCAGGATGCAGTCTGGTTTGGGGGTCTCTGTACTGGTTCCTCGTACAGGTACATGGGTACTGGTGTGGCCATGTATTGTTGTCAATACAAGGACATCTCTCTTGTCCTTGTACTTGACACCCAATATGTTGCTGCTGGATTGTGCCCTGCTCTCACCCCTTCTGAGTGTTTGCCCTGCAGAGTCTTAGGGAGGCCTCTCAGGTTTCTTCTAGCAGTACCGCATGCTGCAGGACTTCTGGAAGCGAGGCAGTTGAAGAGTGGGACGCTGGTATAAAAATTATCCAGGTAGAGGTGGTAGCCCTGGTCCAGCAGTGGGTGCACAAAATCCCACACAATTTTTGCATTAACTCCCAGTAAGGAGGGGCATTCTGGGGGCTGAATATTGCTGTCCTTCCCTTCATATATCCTAAATTTGTAGGTATACCCTGATGCACTCTTGCACAGCTTATACATCTTCACACCATACCTTGCCCTCTTACTGGGCAGATACTGGCGGAATTGAAGCCTCCCTTTAAAATGTACCAACGACTCATCAATAGAAATACACTTCACGGGGGTGTATGCTTGGGAAAACCAGGAACTGAAATGGTCTAATAGGGGTCTCCGTTTATACAAATGGTCAAAACTGGGGTCATCTCGGGTTGGGCACGGCTCATTATCAGTATAATGTAAGAAGTATTGCTTCAATTTATTTATTTTTTTAGGTTACAGTTCAGTTCTGAAGTTGCTTTGAGGGGCCTATATATTAGAAACCCCTATAAGTATTCACAACAGCATTTAGAAAGTTTATTAACCCTTTAGGTGTTTCACAGGAATTTAGAGCAAAGTTGTGAAATTTACATATTTATTTTTTTTTTGTCAGAAAATCCTTTTTATTCCATTTTTTGGGTAAAACAGAATGTTTTACCAGAGAAACGCAACTCAATACTTATTGCCCAGGTTCTTCAGTTTTGAGAAATATCCCACATGTGGCGCTAGTGCGGTAATGGACTGAAGCACCGGCCTCAGAAGCAAAGGAGCACCTAGTGGATTTTGAGGCCTCCTTTTTATTAGGCACCATGTCCGGTTTGAAGAGGTCTTGTGGTGCCAAAACAGTGGAAACCACACAAAAGTGACCCTATTTTGGAAACTAGACCCCTTGAGGAATTCATTGTAGTTTTCATGGGGGGCATGCGACTTTTTGATCAGTTTTTACTCTATTTTTAAGAGGCGTGGTGACAAAAAACAATAGTAGAATGGCGTTTTTTTAATAATTTTTTTTTTTACAGCGTTCACCGTGCGCTATAAAATGACATTCACTTTATTCTGCGGGGCGATACGATTATGGCGATACCAGATGTTTATAGTTTTTTTAATGTCTTATGGCGTTTGCACAATAAAATAAATTTTGTAAAAAATCATTCACTTTTTGTGTTACCTTATTCTAAGAGCCAGAACTTTATTTTTCCATCAAGAAAGCCGTGCGAGGACTTGTTTTTTGTATAACAAACTGTAGTTTCGATCAGAACCATTTTTCTGTACATGCGACTTTTTGATCTCTTTTTATTCCATTTTTTGGGAGGTGAAGTGACCAAACAATTGTGATTCTGGTACGGTTTATTGTTATTTTCTTTTATGGCATTCACCGCGTGGGATAAATAACGAAATAATTTTGTAGGTCAGGCCGTTACGGACGCGTCAATACCAATTCTATATAATTTGTTTATTTATTTTTATTAATAATAAAAGGACTGATGAGGGAAAAAGGGAGATTTTTAGACAACTTTTTTTTAAACTTTTTTACGTTGTCCCACTAGGGGACTTGGGGGCAGGAGGCCCTGATCGCAATTCTAATACACTGCACTACATGCGTAGTGCAGTGTATTAGAGCTGTCAGCTACTCACTGACAGCAAGCATAGTTGGGATAGTCAGGACCCACTAGGCTTCTGTAGATGGCATAGCTGGATGCCACTTAGGCGTTCGGTTGCCATAGCTATCATCGCTGCCCGCTATCACGTAGCGGGCCGTCGATGGTGGTTTAACCCCTAAAAAGCCGCGATCGCTATTGAACGTGGCTTTTAAGGGGTTAATCAACGGGGACACAGCGATCAGTCCCCGCGACAGGAGCTGAAGCAACTGCTGTACGAGACAGCAGCTGTCACAGCTCCTGCATGTGTTGGGAAGAAGGCCGAAACTCCCGTGACGTACTATTAGGTCATGGAGCGCGAACGATACAGTTACAATGACCTAATAGTACGTCGAGGAGTGGGAAGGGGTTAAGGAACATTCCCCAGCAGGAGATACTGGTTATTACTATATAGGGTTTATAGGTACTTTAAAAAACAAAACATGGCTGCCAACCAGCAACACCAGCTTAGATATAAGTAACTGTATTTGTGAAAGACCTAAAATTAGACTGAAGAGCAAATGGAAAATGGACCATAAAATGAACATAACTACACTGCAAGGGAACTTGGTTTCATTAAGGATAAAGCATTAAATTCGTAAGCACAAACTATTTTACAAAAAAAAATAAAAATAAAAATTCAAGCCCGAAGTAGTCTAGTAATTCTTCTCTGTCCCAGATCACAACCCAAAGGGACTCTTCGATCAATACAAATTGCTCTGCATAAATATCTATATTTGTGCGAAATAATATCACTGATCAAAAGCTGAATTGCACTCGGTCATCATGACATTAGGGATTTATTTCTGAACATCTTCTTGCACATAATGTTCACCAGCACCCAAACGCAATATCATTGTGAACACAGCATGGGAAAGCTGCGGAATGCGTCACGAGTAAACATGACCCGTCGCTACTTTAGATCCTATGGGTGGGGTGTCCGCTGCTGTCTAGTGTTTGTATACCCGGTCAATAGGCAGCAGGGGTTCATCAAGTGAAAAGCTAATGTTAATGGGGCTATTCCTTACACTTTTATGTGACACTATTAAAGGTTAGGACTTTCACTATAAATCAGAGGCTTTGTTTTACCCTATGTTATATTAGGAATGCGTGCTCTAATACAATCTAAAATGCAAAGCAGATTTGAAATATGTAGAAAAATTATGTACATGATAAAATTACCTGTCAAACGATCGAAACTGTACTGAATGCTCAGCAGCAGGATCCCCAAGTGCTCCCAGAAAAGTAGGAGGTATTAAAGCAGGATCTATTTGGGATTCTTCAGCTGGTATACTGACAAGGCTACGGAGAATATCCTTTATATTCACATTTTTCGTGCTTGGTTGCTCATTTGCACCATCAGTTACACTTTCCTGAGATTTTTTGACCTCGGATGACAGTGTGTGCAGCACTTCGCTTATGGCATCAGGACCCGAACTCACAGGGTCTGATCTGGGATCGGTCTCCAAATTACTGATCGGTGGCAAAACTGGTTCCTCCCCAATACCAGAGTCTTTTCTTCTAACTGACATGTTGCTGTCCGAATCATTTGGGCTAGTCTGTTCTACAGTAGGTGCGCCATCTATAAATAAGAAATAAAATGTAAACGAAGCAAAAGCATAATAATACCTTTCGAATTAGTTTCCCTCTACTACTAATACAGGTCTAAAAGTTTCACTCTGAGTGAACAAAGTGAACAACAAATGTTATTACTCTAACCTTTTATAAAATTTCAGTTTAAAAAAGGTAAAATCAAAAGTAGAGTAACTTTTTATTGTTCATGTATCAATTTAAAAGTTAATTCATGTGGTGTTGTTTTATTTCTGTACATAACAGCTTTCAATAAATTCCCCATTCTGCTGGTTTCATTTGGACCAGACAGAGATTTAACGGGTTTCCTCTGTCAGACATGTGAACGAACAGCATTGTTCTGTGTAAGGGTATGTGCACACGATAAGGGTATGTGCACACACACTAATTACGTCCGTAATTGACGGACGTATTTCGGCCGCAAGTACCGGACCGAACACAGTGCAGGGAGCCGGGCTCCTAGCATCATACTTATGTACGATGCTAGGAGTCTCTGCCTCGCTGCAGGACAACGGTCCCGTACTGTAATCATGTTTTCAGTATGGGACAGCTGTCCTGCAGCGAGGCAGGGACTCCTAGCATCGTACATAAGTATGATGCTAGGAGCCCGGCTCCCTGCACTGTGTTCGGTCCGGTACTTGCGGCCGAAATACGTCCGTCAATTACGGACGTAATTAGTGTGTGTGCACATACCCTAACTGTCATTTACGTCTGAAAAGACAGACTGTTTTCAGGAGAAAACAGCTGCCTCGTTTCAGACGTAAATGCTCCTCCTCGCATTTTGCGAGGCTTCTCTGACAGCCGTAAATTTTGAGCTGCTCTTCATTGACTTCAATGAAGAACGGCTCAAATTACGTCTGAAAGAAGTGCCCTGCACTTCTTTTGACGAGGCTGTATTTTTACGCGTCGTCGTTTGACAGCTGTCAAACGACGACGCGTAAATGACAGGTTGTCTGCACAGTACGTCGGCAAAAACATTCAAATGAATGGGCAGATGTTGGCCGACGTATTGTAGCCCTATTTTCAGACGTAAAACGAGGCATAATACGCCTCGTTTACGTCTGAAAATAGGTCGTGTGAACCCAGCACAAGTCTTCATTCACATTACAGTTATTTGTTTGCTGTCGGTTCTGGTATTTTTGGGAGCTAGAATAGAGTAGTCTGCAGCGCTAGTCTTGCAGTCGAAAATAGCGGCACTTGCGCATAGCAACCAATGGTATTTCTGCTTTTTATTTTGCTATGTCACTAATAAAAAAAAAAAAACAATCAAAGCTGTCAAAATGATCGGACGCTATGGGCCCAGAAAGATATTCAACAATTGAAACCAATAGGAACCAATACCAAAATTGTGGTATATGTTTTAAGTACATTGGGCCAGACTTACTAATACAGTCTGAGGGTATGTTCACACGGCGGGGGTCCGTAACGGCTGAAATTACGGGGATGTTTCAGCCTGAAAACATCCCCGTAATTTCAGCCGTACCGGCATGTGCAGGCGCTTGAACGCCGCGTCAATTATGGCCGTAATTAGCGCTGCTATTCATTGGAGTCAATGAATAGCGGCTCCAATTACGGCCAAAGAAGTGACAGGTCACTTCTTCTACGCGGGCGTCTATTTACGCGCCGTCATTTGACAGCGGCGCGTAAATATACGCCTCGTGTGAACAGACAAACGTCTGCCCATTGCTTTCAATGGGCAGATGTTTGTCAGCGCTATTGAGGCGCTATTTTCAGACGTAATTCGGGGCAAAAACGCCCGAATTACGTCCGTAAATAGGCCGTGTGAACATACCCTAAGACTTGGTCAGTGTTAACTTCAACAAAAACAGTGCCTAAAATAATGAATAAGGGTATGTGCACACGTAGTGACCAAAAACGTCTGAAAATACGGAGCTGTTTTCAAGGGAAAACAGCCCCTGATTTTCAGACGTTTTTTGAGCAACTCGCGTTTTTCGCGGCGTTTTTTACGTCCGTTTTTGGAGCCGTTTTCATTGGAGTCTATGAGAAAACGGCTCCAAAAACGTCCAAAGAAGTGTCCTGCATATAATGTATATAAGTGCCCTGCACTTCTTTTGACGAGGCTGTATTTTTACGCGTCGTCGTTTGACAGCTGTCAAACGACGACGCGTAAATGACAGGTCGTCTGCACAATACGTCGGCAAACCCATTCAAATGAATGGGCAGATGTTTGCCGACGTATTGTAGCCCTTTACGTCTGAAAATAGGTTGTGTGAACCCAGCCTAAATGTGGAACACAGCATGTGCGCCAGAATTCTGGCACATTTTGGATCTGTAAAGCCATGTAAACGTCGTGGAATATTCTTATAGTACTAGGATTTGTTTGTCATAATGTAAACTACCTTGTGAGCTTGATGTTCCAGCGTCTCCACTGCCGTTATCCACTTGCCTGGAAGGGCTGCTGACTTGAGGCTGCTTTCTCTCATTTTGAGGCTCCAAGATGTCTCGATATTTAGATACCATGAGCACAGAGATGAAGTAAACTACAGCCAGAGCTAAAAACTGAGCCTGTTTGCTGTCCTCCTATATACAGGAAACAAAAACCGATGAAGGAAAAACTACATTTTTTTTTGTTCATTACAACTTGGATTTATATATGCTCATTCAACAGAGTAACAACAATTTACCGCTTATTCTATACACCACAATTACAAGTGTAAACATTTTGTTTTCTTTTAACAGGTCCTAAATTTTTTTTCGATCAGACATATTTCAACGTTTGAATGGACGATGTTGCAAGGTAGTTGACCACAAGCTAATTTGGCAAACCATTGGTAGCGGTGTTTCAATTTGATGATATTTATCCAGTGCTAGTCAACACGAATGTACAGAGTGTGTACAAGTGTCTGTACCGTAAGCCAATAAAATAGTCAAATGCTACAAAAACCTTTGAAGCAGTTTCTTTGGGGGTTCTTTTTGATGTAATGTATGTGTTTTGGCATACTAAACATTTTCTTGTATTGTTTTATTTAAAAAATGTATTACGATTTAGTGCTGCAGCACCTATATATCCAGCATAGATAGAAACTGCATAATGCTGCTGTAGTGGAAATTTTTGCAACAAAATCTGCCACGTAAGACTGCAACCTTTTGTTTTTTTAGATTTGTTGTCAGAGGCTCACAGCAGCTCCGGTCAGCAGAGCGTTCAGCCCAACTGACTGACGGATTTGGCTTAGAGCAGCATTATAAAGCTTCTATGTATAGTTGATACATAGAAGCTGCAGTGCTAAAACTAAATGCATTTAAAAAAAAAAAAAAAGATTTGAAAAATGTTTAGTAAGCAAAAAACAAAATGACATAAAAAAAACCACAGAAACAACAACAACAACAACGCTACAAAGGTTTTCATAGCCTTGAGAAAAAGCTATGCCTAGTTGTGCGCTATAATTTTTTCAAATTTGGCATGTTCAGAAGGAAGGGTACATTTATATACCACACTATAATACAGATGCATATTTCACGCACCCATTCTTAAGAGTATTTTGCAGCCAATTATGAAATTTGACAAATATTTCAGTACTGCAAATACAAAATGGCACGTAACTCATATTCATAGCAATCTCACATCTCTGTGAGGAATAAACAAAGTTAAACAACAAAGAATACATTCACGGTTAACGTAATAATAAAACATTGATCTTCTGCTCACCACATCTCTGAAGACCACAGCTCTTAAGCGGTTTATATCCATGTCTTGCAGAAGTCTGTCAATGTCTCGGATAGGAGAAATCATTCCTGTTGTAACGTCCAATGGACTCTGAAGACAACAAAGCAAAATAACTTAATTGGAGTTGAAACACTGCCATGTGAAGATAAAACAACTGTAAACGGTCCAACATTGCAGGCGAGAGCAGTGTAAAGTGAAGCAGGGCCAGGTTGATAGCGCCGAGCGGGCACTCTGGGGCGAGATTACATTATAGTGTCTGAAGTCTGAGCAGGACCCGGTGCAGTACCGGCCCCACAACGGAGGGTTAACTAAATGACATTAAGGCCCGATTCACATGACCGTGATTGGACCATGAAAAACGATCCGTGTGTCAGCCGGATTTCCCAGCCCGAGCACGGTACATGTGAACGGGACTCCTGGCATCAGACATTTAGGCTACAGCCACACGACAGTGGAAAAAAGATGGCCATTAAAAACTGATCAATTGGCAGTTTTTCATGTCCATTTTGAATCAGTGGGTTTCCAAATTCTCATCCATTCTCAGTCAGTCTGTACCTTTTTCATGGCCGTTAAGAAAAATGATAAAAAAAAAAAAAAGTAAATAAAAAGAAGATGGATTTCATTTGTCAGGGTTTTTTGTCCCAATCCCCTGAAAAAAATCAGTGCCCATGTGGATAGTGCCGCAATGTCCCTGTAAATAGTGCCCACATGTAATAAGGGGCACAGTGCCCACATGCAATGAGTGATGTTGCCCACATGTAATGACAGTGCCACCCCTCAATACAGTGCCAATATATATCGCAACCCCCCCTTCCTTCCTCGAACGCAAACCCCCCCTTCCTTGGGGATCGCAAACCCCCCCCCCTCCTTGGGGGATCGCAACCCCCACTCCTTCCTTGGGGGATCGCAATCCCCCCCTCCTTCCTTGGGGGATCGCAACCCCCCCCTCCTTCCTTGGGGGATCGCAACCCCCCCCCTCCTCAATTGGGGGATCGCAACCCCCCCCCTCCTCAATTGGGGGATCGCAACCCCCCCCCTCCTTAATTGGGGGATCGCAACCCCCCCCCTCCTTAATTGGGGGATCGCAACCCCCCCCTCCTTAATTGGGGGATCGCAACCCCCCCCCTCCTTAATTGGGGGATCGCAACCCCCCCCCTCCTTCCTTGGGGGATCGCAACCCCCCCCCTCCTTCCTTGGGGGATCGCAACCCCCCCCCCTCCTTCCTTGGGGGATCGCAACCCCCCCCCTCCTTCCTTGGGGGATCGCAACCCCCCCCTCCTTCCTTGGGGGATCGCAACCCCCCCCCTCCTTCCTTGGGGGATCGCAACCCCCCCCCCCTCCTTCCTTGGGGGATCGCAACCCCCCCCCTCCTTCCTTGGGGATCACAACCCTCCCCCTCCTTCCTTGGGGATCGCAACCCACCCCCCTGCTTCCTTGGGGATCGCAACCCCCCCTTCCTTCCTTGGGGATGGCGCTGCTGTAGCTGCCACTAGGAGCTGAATCCCCGGCCAGATTGCCGACTCCTTGGCCGGGGAAATCAGCTCCTAGTGGATCGCTACAGCCGCGTGATCTACAAGGAAGGAGGGGGGGGTTGCGATCTACAAAAGGGGGGTGAGATCTACAGCGGGGCGGTATGGCTATATACACTAGAAATCTCTGCTTCCCCACAGAACTGCTGTTCCGTAGAACAGCAGTTCAATGGGGAAGCAGAGACAGAACGGGGAGGACTAGGCAGGGCTTCCTCCTTCAGCACGGCGTGACAGCGCCACTACAGAATCGATTCAACGATTGTTAAAATACATAATCGTGAGAGCCCTTGAGGGCAAATTAATTTAATCGCCCAGTCCTAACTTTCCACAAATTTCCTAGGAAGCAATCAATCTTCTACCCCTCTACTCTTCCCCACTTCAATGCTTAGTGCATGTCAACAATGGGTTTGTGAAAGGGGACAAGTTTTAAATCAGCCATCTCTCTGGCTGGGAGGTAGCTTGCGGTCACAGAACCCAATGCGGTGTCTGCTATGGAGTACAAGCACGACCAGCTTCCACTCTTTAGCCAAGCTCTGCCCCTTTCTTACTTGGAGAATTGAACATGGACCCCACAAAAAAGTGACGGTGCTTGCAAACCAAATGGTCACTTTCGCTCAATTGAAAAAGAACTTAAAATATGTTCATAGTATTTTCCCAACTATTAACATGTATAACGGACCAAACTCGCATGTGATTTGAATAGAGGGGGAAACCTCAGACAGCACTTGCTTCCGGAATGAAACAATAAAAGTAAGAAAATTGGTCAGATTCTTGTTTCCGCAAGTCTTCTGCATGAGGCCCCCATAGATAGTCAGAAGCATCTGTTGACCTAAATCTAAAGCCACGGTTGTGATTTTATGCAATTTTATCTTCATTATTAGATTTACATCCATCTCATGTACAGATTAAGTCAACTATAGGATTTCATAATATTTACAACATTTCTCATTATAATTTTTGTTCACATGAGCAATATTGATACAGCACCCCTACTCAAGATAATCACTGAAGTAAGAAAGAACAAAACTCCCTTCTTTTATAGTCTCATATTATGTAACTCGGCACATTTTCTCCACGATAGTGAAAAATATAAGAATCCATTATAGATTATACTGAACCCTAACATACTCATGGGCTTGAAAACCTGACTACGAATCCTAGCTGCCAATTTAATGAAGTTATTAGACAACAATGCTTCCACTGTTGCCCAGTAGTACACAGAACAAGTTTTCTATACAGAAGGTTCTGTGATCAATGAATTCTCAGAGCTCACAGTCATTTTCTGGAGAATTAATGAGAAGCACACAGTTCTATAGCATGCTTTACACACAGTTTACCTTTGCAGCAGACTTTGCTGGTCCCACCAGGCCATGAATCGCCTTCTGGTTTTTAATATTTTCTCCTGTGGATTTTAATTGCAAGTGCTGCTGACACTCCAGACAACTCCGAACAGCAACCGCACAGACTAAAAAAAAACAAAACAAACAAAACAAAGTTATTCTACTCAATCTATAACAAATGGAAACTAATCTAGTGTTCAATTTACTCATAAAACTTAGATAAGACTCTATTCACACCACACTTCTTCTATACACCTAACTTATACATATGTCTGTCATTGAATCCTACTGCAAAAAAAGACATACAGCCCAGTATGTGTGTGTTTCTCCTTTGTATTGGAAAGCCTGGTCAGACATGGTTATGGAGCAGCACGGATTCCTTGCAGTACTGGGTTTGAATCCAACCAAGGACAACATGAAGTTTTTTGTTGTTCTTCTTGTTTGTTTATGTTTCCTCTGTGTACTTGTAGGAACGCTCACTCCCCATGAAGGAGCCAACATTTTTTTATGCTGGCAAAAAAATGGTCGCTAGTCGGCAGCACATCTCCCTGGGAGATGTGCTGCCGACACAATGCAAATGCATGGGGAAGAAATAGCGTCAATCGACAAGCTGTATTGTAGATGAGCACTTGTTAAAATGTGGTTAACCACTTCCTGACCAGGAGCTTCACCCCCCTTTCTGACCAGGCCCATTTTTACGTTTTAGCCATGTGCCAATTTAAAAGCAAATTGTTGTTCTATTATTTTTTCAACCTACATGTATTTGGTCTTTTTTTTCTCAGAAGATATTGGGCTTCCATATTGTGTAAAAAAAAAATAAAAAAATAAGATATATTTTACTTTTTTCTAAAATATGGAAGGGAAAAATGGAAAAAAAAAAAAAGTTGAAAAAATGTGAATGCGTGATTTTAGGTGATTTTATTTTTTTTTACATCTGGTGCATGCCACTGGGTAAACACACCTGAATACATACTTGGAGACTTCTGACAACTTTAACGACACCAAAACGTGTGCATTTCTTACACACTGGGAGCAAGGTGGCGCTTACAATGAATGGTGCGCAAACTGGCTTTTAGAGAAAAAATTTCCAATGCTGGTTCGCTGACACCATACGACCATTACAGACGCTGTGACGTTTCCAGTCCACAAAAACGGATGGCCTATCAGGTAGACACACATATTTATAGAGAAATGTTTTATTGAAAAAAGCGTGGTTTTTTTTTTGTTTATTTTTACTACATTACATTATTCTTCTCCCTCTCTGGCAGTCTGCCAGAGAGGGAGAAGATGCAAGCAGTGATCTCTGTGATAGGCTGTCACAGCTATCACCTGACGAGAGACCACTCTGAAGCTCAGTGATAGAGCTGTCTGTTCCTCACCGTTGTCAAGCATGTGATCGCCACAGCATTCACATAGCTGAGCTCCTTACTGTCGGCACGCAAGCGCTGCTGGGAGGAGCAATGTGATCGCTGTGACAGGCTGTCACAGCAATCACATGACCGGAGATCACACTGAGGCTCTAGTCACACGACAGGGTCAGAGTGTCAGCCGAAAAAAAAACTGCCGTTTTGCATCCTTTCCGTTTCGGGCCGTGTTTCCGTTTTTAACGGACGATTTTGACTAGTTTTGCATCAGTTTTTTTCCCTGTCCGTTTTAAAAACTGATGAATTTGTAAATTTTTTGCCACACACTTCCCTCTGTAGATACCACACAGCCCCCCTGTAGGTAATGCCACACAGCCCCCCTGTAGGTAATGCCACACAGCCCCCCTGTAGGTAATGCCACACAGCCCCCCTGTAGGTAATGCCTGTAGCTGTAGGTAAAGTACTTATCCTGGAGCGGAATCCCCAATCCCCGGCCACAGTGTTGTCGAAGCTGTGGCCGGGGATTGGGGATTCTGCTCCTACAGGGAGCAAAAAAATACCCTCCTCCTCCTATGCACTTCGCACTGTGGGGAGGTAGGAGAGAGCGAGCGACGGGAGACACGGCCGTCACTCTGAACACATTCCAGTGATAGACGTGTATTACCCGGCCCCATAGACTTCTATGGGAGCCTGGCGGCCCGGAGAACAGCTGAAAATAGGGCATGTCCCATTTGTTGACGGCCGGGCTTCCAAAGCCGTCAAAAAAAAAAAAAACTGGTTGCGTGAATAGCCCCATTTGGAGTCTATTGTTCCTACTGCGGCCGTGTGATGGCCGTTTGTTGAACGGCCGTCACACGGTCGGGAAACCCTTTCGTGTGATTAGGGCCTAAGTGGTCTCCGGGGGAAAGCTCCGTGATATCAGCTGTCTCTAGACAGCTGTAACACAAAGCTCCTCACAGTCGGCGTGTAAGCGCTGCTGCTAGGAGCAATGTGATCGTTGTGACAGGTTCTCAACGATCACATGACCGGAGACCACGCTGAGTGATCTCCAGTCAAAAGTTCTATGATACAACTGTCTAGAGACAGCTGTATCACGGAGCTAAATGTTGCCGGGGAGCGGCAAACCTGCTAGAGGGCCGTTCACATATGTCCGGCGTCCGCTTCAGTTTACCTCCGGCGTGTTGAAGAAAAGCCGGAGGCAAACTAATGCTAGAACAGATACCATAGTTTTCTGGCTCCCAGGGAGGTCCGGCGCCATATCATATCTATCTTAAATGGTGGCTGGATGAACGTCGGGTGCTGCCGCATCTATCTTCCGGCAACACCCGGCGGGAAGGTGGATGTGAGCTAGGAGCGGAATTCCCGGTCATAGCATTGCTGGGGATTCCGCTCCAGGCAGAGACCCTGACTATTACCCTACCACCCAGGGCCAGCCTTAGGGGTGTGCGACCTGTGCCATTGCACATGGCACATCACCCCAGCAGGTGGAAGGGGGCGCTGCGTTGGCTCCATTCCGCTGCTTGTTTCAGAAGCGCACGGGCCCGGCGACTCAGCAGTCGCCTTTCCACCCTGCCGCTTTTTCACTCAGTGGCATAGCGGCTGCTAGCTGCGACAGGGGGCATAAGGGCGCCCATCGAGACGGGACCCCCCCCTGTGGCCAGCGGCGCTGCTACAGCGGTAGTGATGCCACTATAGCAGAACAGAAAGGTATCTCCCTAGTCTGCCATCTACTAGCGCCACTGTAGCTCCCTGAAGGAGCGGAATCCCTGTGTGGCCGGGGATTCCACTCCTGGAGCGCGCCCCTTCATGTCTCTGTCCATATATGGACAGTGACATCAGGGGAAACTCCTAAAGAGAAATCCCTGTCCACAGCGTTGCCGACTCTGTGACCGGGGATTCCACTCCAAGATAAGCCAGTGACGTCATCGTCCATAAAAGGACACAGACGACAGGGGCTTCTCCTGGAGTGGAATCCCCGGTCACAGCGTTGGCAATGCTGTGTCCGGGGATTCCGCTTCAGGAGTTGCCCCTAATGTCACTGTCCAAATATGGACAGAGACACGAAGTGGAACAATGCAGAAACTGAATCACTGGCCAAGGGGGGATTTCGCTCCTTCAGGGAGCAATAGTGGCGCTATCTACATGGGGGCTGGGGGCCGTGTGGCGCCCCCACTGCACACAGGGGGTGTGTGGCACTGTACACAGGGGGTGTGTGGCACTGTACACAGGGGGTGCGTGGCACTGTACACAGGGGGTGCGTGGCACTGTACACAGGGGGTGCGTGGCACTGTACACAGGGGGTGCGTGGCACTGTACACAGGGGGTGTGTGGCACTGTACACAGGGGGTGTGTGGCACTGTACACAGGGGGTGTGTGGCACTGTACACAGGGGGTGTGTGGCACTGTACACAGGGGCACATTTTCAGAGCCTAGACTACCATTTTGTGAATCATTGTGGTAAAAACTGATGACAACTGATGGTTTTGTAGTAAAAATCGTGAAAAAGCATGATGGCAACTTATACATTTTTCCATCAGTTTTTGCATCAGTTGTAATCACATGAGACACAAAAAAACGTATGCCGATACAACTGATATACGTGAACGCACCCTAACTTCGTTCTGGAACGGCCCTACAGAGTTAATTGCAGACCGCCGGGACGTTTATAGTCTATGGGCGCTCCGCAAGTGGTTAAACAAGGGCGATATCGGCCCATGTAAGACCACCTTTATGAAATTGGAATAGTGTGTATGTGCACAAGAGAACGAAATTAGATTGTGAACCCCTTTGGGGGCATTGACCAATGTGGTGGATGACAATCTCTGTACAGGACTGCAAAATAACTGTGCTATATAAGCAAGGGGAAATAAAATTTCCAATACAATCAGTATGCAGACACAAAAACAAAAAGGAATTTTTTTTTGTCAGCCCATAGACATTTACAGATATGCTCAACGTATATACCAGGAGCATTTCCGGGTATATACACATTGAAAGTGCGCTGTGAGCATAGTGTGAACATAGCCTTATAATCACAAGGATGAATTCTTGCATTGTGAAAATAGCCTAAAAATCAATCAATTCTGGTATAGTCTAAGATGATCTTCCATTACCAATGTGGTGTTTAAAAACCCCCAAAAAACTGCATTGCCCTTCGCTATAGTTCGTGTCTTATTGTTGTGTTTCGCCAAATAAAACTAAAATACAGTAAAAAGAAGTTAATTTTTTAATAAAAACACAATCCTAGTTATTTGGGAAATTCACAAAAACTATATTTTGTGTCATACCTTAGACCTTTAGATCACATCATGATTTTCTGTCAGCGTGTAAGCATATCTCCAGAACTAGAGAATTCAAACCCCTTTTGGCACTTCTCAATGAAAATCTAACAACATGCTAAACAAACTGCTATTGATCTGTACAGCCATTTGCTTATAATGTTGTGTCAGATAACCACTTTGTATGAAAATCGGTGGTGATACAAACTCATCGACTACATTGATGTTAACCTCTGACACACAGCTATGACATATCATAAAATCAATTTAAGGGATTTCCCCCAGACGGAGTTCAAAACGGCCAACAAATGTAGCCATACTTGACATTTTTTGCATGTTTTCCTGGTGGCCAAGCATTTTCAATTCAGGGTTGTGGCCTAATGTCATCTTTGCAACAAGTTGGGCTTCTTAAAATGTATGCCCTGCTGGAGCTGCCCAATTAAACTTCAAAGTGGAGGTCTACTCTTGATTTATTAATTATCATTATTATTATTTTTATAACAAAGCTAAAAAGATTTGAAATTCTGTGCGGATTAATTTCCTAATATATGGTTGGAGCACCAGTTTTCTGATAGAGATGCATATCTGCTGCATTAACACAATATTCTGGCTACCTGCAGTCACCACTTGAGGGAGCCTAGGAGCTTACTGCATACGGTTCTATTTTTAACTCCGTAAGCTGCTAACCTCCCCCTAGTGGTGGAACAGGTACACAGAATGTTATGCTTTAACCCCTATCCGCACCAGGACGTAACTGTCCGTCATTGCGGGAGGTTACTTCCCGCATGAGGACGTACAGTTACTGAGTTAATCCCGGTGCACACTGTCGCCGACAGCTGACACTCCCCTCTTGCCGGCCAGCGGTCCTTTGCCGCTGATTTAGGCGCATTAAACCCTTAAATTCGGCGATCGGGTGCAATCGCCGAATTTTAGGGGTTTCTAACATATCGGCAGACCCCCGTCCGAAATCGCGGGGTCTGCCGATAGTTAGTATGGCAAACGGAAGCCAAAAAATGGCTTCCGGGTCTGCCATGGATGGAAGCCCATCAGGACCAACCTTCGGCTGGTCCTGAGGCTTCCTGTCAGAGCGACAGGAAGTCACTGTGTCGTTCCCGACGCACACTGTCGGCGACAGTGTGCATCGGGAACTTGGAGATCAGCTGTCCCCGACAGCTGACACTCTCCAGTGTTGCCGATCAGCGGCTCATCGCCGCTGATTTCGGCAATTAACCCGTTACATGCGGGGCTCGATTGCGATCTCCGCATGTAGCGGGTTTGTAGCGCATCAGCAGCCCCCATGCAATCGTGGGGGCTTCTGATGCTTGTGATGGCACCCGGGGGCCAGACAACGGCCCCCAAGTCTGCCATGTTTGTCGGCCTATGAGGATCAGCCTCTGCTGATCCTCGTAGACCAACTGTCAGAGTGACTGTGACGTCACACTGACAGTTGGAATACATTACACTACCTAGGTAGTGTAATGTATTCTAGCAGCGATCAGAGCTGCAGGTCAAAAAAAGAAAGTGTAAAAAGTAAAAAAAAAAAAAAGTTAACGAAAATATAAAGTGTAAAAAGTTAATAAAAATGTTTTATAAAAGTGTAAAAATAAAAGGTTTTGTTTTCCTATAATAAGTCATTTATTATAGGGAAAAAATGAAAACGTTAAAAAAAAGTACACATATTTGGTATCGCCGCGTTCGTAATGACCCAATCTATGAAACTAGAATGTTAATTTTTCCGCACGGTGAACGCCGCAAACAAAATAAACGGAAAACTGTCAGCATCGCTATTTTTTGGTCACCACCCCTCCCAAGATATAGAATAAAAAGTGATCAAAAAGTCGCATTTACCCCAAAATGGTACCAATAAAAACTACAACCCGTCCCACAAAAAACAAGACCTCCCACAGCTTTTTTGACGGAAAAATAAAAACGTTACGGCTCAGAATAGCGTGTCCCAGAAAATAAATTATTTTATAGAAACTTAATTTTATTGTGCAAACGCTGCAAAACTTAAAAAAAAACTATACACATATGGTATCGGCGTAATCGTACCGACCGGCAGAATAAATTAAAACTTAATTTATTGCGCACGGTGAATGCTGTAATAAATAAAGAATTGAAAGCGCCAAAATCGCTGTTTTTTGGTCACCTTAGCTCTAAAAAAGATCCTGAGGGGCCAAAATGCTCACTATACCCCTAGAAAAATTCCTTGAGGGGTGTAGATTCCAAAATGGGGTCACTTTTGGGGGGTTTCCACTGTTTTGGTCCCTCCGGGGCGTTGCAAACCCGACATGGCACTGAAAACCAATCCAGCAAAATCTGCGCTCCTAAATCCAAAAGGCGCTCCCTCCCTTCTGAGCCTTGCTGTGGGTCCAAACATCAGTTTACGACCACATATGGGGTATTGCCGTAATCGGGAGAAATTGCTTTACAAATTTTGGGGTGCTTTTTCTCCTTTATTCCTTGTAAAAATGAAAAAATTCTATGTTTCCACAGAAAAATAGGTGATTTTCATTCTGCAAAAAAACTGTGGGGTCAATATGCTAACTATACCCATAGAAAAATGCCTTGAGGGGTGTAGTTTCCAAAATGGGGTCACTTTTGGGGTGTTTTGACTGTTTAGGTACCACAATACCTCTTCAAACCTGACATGGTGCCTAAAATATATTCCTAAAAAAAGGAGGCCCCAAAATCCACTGGGTGCTCCTTTGCTTCTGCGGCCTGTGTTTCAGTCCATTAGGACACTAGGGCCACATGTAGGATATTTCTAAAATCTGCAGAATCTTGGCAATAAATATTGAGTTGCGTTTCCCTGGTAAAGCCTTCTGTGTTACAGATTTTTTTTTTATTACAAATGAATTTCGGTAAAAAAAAGGAAATTTGTAAATTTCACCTCTACTTTGCCTTAATTCCTGTGAAACGCCTAAAGGGTTAAAATATTTTCTGAATGTGGTTTTTAATGCCTTGAGGGGTGCAGTTTTCAAAATGGGGTGATTTATGGGGACTTTCTAATATATAAGGCCCTCAAAGCCACTTCAGAACTGAACTGGTCCCTGAAAAAATAGCCTTTTGAAATTTTATTGAAAATATGAGAAATTGCTGCTAAAGTTCTAAGCCTCGTAACGTCCTAGAAAAATAAAAGTGAAAAAAAATGATGCAAACATAAAGTAGACATATGGGGGATGTTAACTAGTAACTATTTTGTGTGGTATTACTATCTGTTTCACAAGCAAATACATTTAAATTTAGAAAAATGCTAATTTTTAAAGTTTTTCACAAATAAATATTGAATTTATCAACCAAATTTTTTCACTAACATAAAGTACAATATGTCACGAGAAAACAATCTCAGAATCGCTTGGATAGGTAAAAGCATTCCGGAGTTATTACCACATAAAGTGACACGTCAGATTTGAAAAAAATCATCTGTGTCCACAAGGCCAAAACAGGCTGCGTCCTAAAGGAGTTAAATCAAGGTCTATGACAAGGCTTTTAGTTATGTATAGGTATTTAAAAACCTGCCCGGAAAATATGTCTACCACCTTATTGTAAACACTAGACATATTTCTCTGTAGGTCACAGCAGGATGGAGGTGTCTGAGACTAAGGGAATTGAGGGGACGCAGAAGAGGATACCCTCATCTGATTGGCCAGTGCTTGGCACTATGGGATGTGAATGAAACAGCTGGACAGTACTGCAAAGTGAGGGACAGGAAAATCCAAAAATACAGAAGCAGAGGAAGGGAACGAAATCGACTCAATAAATATAGGCTAGGAACAAAATTCTAGGATGCGCTACTTCTAACATGTACAGCTGCCTAAGGATTGACTTTTTTTATTGTACCATGCTATGTAGAAATACAAGTATTGAGACCTACACATTGCTTAGCAAAGGTTTACAGTTACTAACCTAATCTGAGACACTGACGTAGCACTCCTCCAGATGACATGTTCTTTTCAGCCTCAATGTCCGTAAAGCTCAAGGAACTTGCAAAAATGAGAACATCCACTAGGCTAATTGCTCGTTGCAGGAATGTAACAGATGCCTCTATCGACAGACCTTGGGATGGTTCAATATTTTCAAGCTCATGCTGAAATAAAAATGTATTGCTAATCGTTTACAAGGATCAGGGTTAAAAAAAAATGAGGCTTAATTTCCATCATAGTAGAAAACACTGTGTAATACATGGTGCCGAATAAAGAGCACCAGAGATTTCAAAACTATAATAAAAAGTGATTAAAATGATACAATTCTTACAAATAAGATTACATTTAGCTTTGGACAAGAACTTTTTAATAATAGGATCAGCGGTTATTGCCAGGGAAGCCAGTGAATGTCAGATTATTGCGCCTGAAAATGAAATCACTGGGCCATCCATATAAAGAACAGACACAAAGAGACCTCCAAAGTGAAAGACTATTTTTGCTCTGGTTAAAATGAGTGATCACGATCAAGGGATTCCTCTGTTAACTCCATATAGCCTAGTAAGACACATGAAGGACTCGGTATAGGACGATCAACTTCATTGGGCCACTGGTTTAGATCAATCTGATAGGGTTGCAGAAGTTATACTGGACTCAAGTGACCGCTAAAAAACAAAACTGAAATAGAGCGACTACCATTTCCATTGCACTATTTACTAGATGACATAAAAGGTGAATCCTTACCGTGGCAGATGTTGCTGCAGAAAGTAATGGCAGTATACCACCACAAGCCATTATC